>NC_068320.1:111159-128711 GCF_025860055.1 Xyrauchen texanus
TATGCAATCTACTGTATATGCAAATTGAAATGCAAGTCTCTCCCATGTGCTCAATTTTCCTCTTGACTATCATATTTATTGCACATCATTACAACATGCTCTGCTGATCAGGTACATTATACATCATGCAGAGTTTGCAGTGTGTCCTAACCGTAATCTTGCAATTCTGCATACACTCTTTACCCAACCTGAGTTTAAAAAATAGTTAATTTCCCTTTCCTCTATTCCAATGTTCCTGCCACATTCTAATAACTTCTTTATTATCGATTTAGCTTCTGATTTTCCTACTTGCTGTATGCTGTAACTTTGCTGTTTAATGAAATATTGTGTGCTAGGGTTAGGGTTAACCTAACCCTAATCTCACACATAAACATTTGCTATTTGTTCATCAGTACATGATTCCGTGTCCTCCAATGACATGGTCAAACTAATATTAATAATTGCAGTGTGGTAAATAGTGAGATATGTACTAAGCATTGAATAAAAAAATGCGTATGATCTCACTCCAAAAATCTGTAAAATTTTAGGCCTATTGTGGGCTCAACCCAAGATCCAGAGAATCATGAAGTGTGCTCTGCACCGCTTGATTGTAATTCTACTGAATTGCTTTTAATGCTGGAAATTACATGTAAAGGCACTGAATGTGTTGCACTTTTGCAATTTAAATTGGGCAAAATTTCCAAAATACAAATTTTTCAGACATTTCCCAGAAAGTCTCTATTTCTTATACATTTCACAATGACATGTTTCAGAGTCGTTCAGATACTGAAATAGTCATCTGTCTTAAAGGAGTCCTGGCTTACTTCCACGTCCACAAACATCCACAGTAAGGGTCCTTAGTCAAACGTCCAGATATTGAACCAGTTTTGCACGTCCACAGACATCCATAGGGGTCCCTAGTCAAACGTCCAGATATTGAACCAGTTTCGCGACGCCCACAGACGTCCATAGGGGTCCCTAGTCAAACGCCCAGATATTGAACCAGTTTCACACGCCCATAGACGCCCATAGGATTCCCTAGTCAGATGTTCAGATATTGAACCAGTTTCGCGACGCCCACAGACGCTCATAAAGGGTCCTAGTCAGACGCTCAGATATTGAACCAATTTTGCACGCCCACAGACGTCCATAGGATTCCCTAGTCAGACGCTCAGATATTGAACCAATTTTGCACGCCCACAGACGCCCATAGGATTCCCTAGTCAGACGTTCAGATATTGAACCAGTTTCGCACGTCCACAGACGTTCATAAAGGGTCCTAGTCAGACGTTCAGATATTGAACCAGTTTTGCACGTCCACAGACGCCTATAGGTGTCCCTAGTCAGACGCTCAGATATTGAACCAGTTTTGCACGCCCACAGACGCTCATAAAGGGTCCTAGTCAGACGCTCAGATATTGAACCAGTTTTGCACGTCCACAGACGTTCATAAAGGGTCCTAGTCAGACGTTCAGGTATTGAACCAGTTTTGCACGTCCACAGACGTCCATAGGTGTCCCTAGTCAGATGTTCAGATATTGAACCAGTTTCGCACGTCCACAGACGTTCATAAAGGGTCCTAATCAGACGTTCAGATATTGAACCAGTTTCGCACGTCCATAGACGTCCATAAATGGTCCTAGTCAGACGTCCAGATATTGAACTAGTTTTGCACGTCCATAGACGTCCATAAATGGTCCTAGTCAGACGTCCAGATATTGAACTAGTTTTGCACGTCCACAGACGTCCATAGGTGTCCCTAGTCAGACGTTCAGATATTGAACCGTTTTCGCACGTCCATAGACGTCCATAAATAGTCCTAGTCAGACGTCCAGATATTGAACTAGTTTTGCACGTCCACTAACGTTCCATAGATGTCCCTAGTCAGACGTTCAGATTTTTAACCTGTTTTGCACGTCCACTGACATACAAAAGTGGGTCTGAACTGACAGACGTTATACAGACACGATATGAACGTCTATCTGACGTCGCATGTTTGCTGGGAACTTGGTGCCAATTTAAAAAGCCATCTATTGTTCAAGACCGGGATGAGTCCCTATCAAATTGGCCATCATCCCACTCTCCAGGAAAGGCACTTGGCCTGCCGCTTCTGTGCTCAGAGGAGATCCCCTCTCCTCCTGCCCGTTGGCCTGCTGTTCCCGTAGCCGGTGGTGGTAAGGGTGCATCTACAGGCGGCCAAAGTACGGTGGCGGCCGGGACCTCTTCCGTGTGACCCCGGCCCCCCGTCCGAATAACAGCGCCCGGTACCCCTGCAGCATTGATGTTACCATTTGCTCGCACGCTTGGAGGGGAACCGTAACGTGTTTCCCCACCAGCAGGTTTCTTGTGGTCCAGATGGCATCCTTGATTGAGTTGAAAGTGAGCCATAGCGAGGTAAAGTTTTTTGCAGTACAGTCCTTCAAGCCCTGGCCCACACCAAGGATGGCGAGCTTGTAATCCATCTGGCCCCTACCCACTGGCAGGCACGGGAAATACAGGGGGCCGGTCTTGGCCCACAGGTCCCAGCAGCAGCTGCACTCCCAGAGTAGGTGTCGTACTGTCTCCGGGGCACTGCACCCTGGACGAGGGCAGACTGGATTCTTGGACATGCCTCTGGAGTGCATCACCGCCCTGACCGGGAGGATCTCATGGGCCACCATCCACGCCATGTCCTTGTGCCTATTCTGGAGAGTTGGGTGGGCAGCATTTTTCCAAGCGTATTTCAGCCTCACCTAGTGTGAGGCTTGGGACTGGACTCACTGTTTCCCGGTCCTGCACAAAAGAGACAAGAGATTTGTGGTTGGTTAAAAGGGTGACATCTTGCGACTCTAAACAATTTCTTTTCAAAAACTTCTTGATAAAATCATATTCTTTTGGAAGATTAAAAGCCACTGGGGTTGTCAAATCTTTTTTTTAAATCTTTAAAGCTCTCAGGTAAGACCCCATCCAAAAGCGGGCCATGGCTGCAGTCTTATTTTCTGTGGATGGGGTCACCGCATAACCAATATGCAGGGCAGTGAAGCGGCTGGCTAAAAACAGGTGGGGGTCTGGGAGGCCTTTTCCCCAATTTTCTGGTCTTTTCTTGATGACCTCCCTTTTCAGTCTTTCCCACCTGGACCCCCACAAGAAATAAAACACTGCCCTCTCCAGGTCTAGAAGAAAACTCCTAGGGGACTAAAAACAGAGCATGTAAGTAAAAGTAAGGGTAAAATCACTGCTTTAAATATTAAAACCTTTCCTTCTAGAGTCAATCGTCTTAGTCCCCAAAACCCCAGTCTTTGCCTGACTTTCCCTATCATGTCAGTCCAATTTCCCCGTCCTCCACCCTCATTGTCGAATTTAACCCCTAAAATTTTTAGATCGGTCTCTTTAAAAACGACTTCAAGTCCACCTGTGTCCACGTTTCCCCACGGCCCGAAAAACTGGGCCTCGGACTTACTTCTGTTGAGCTTGGCGCCCGAGGCCCGACCGTACCAGTCTGTCACATCCATTGCTCTTCTTACTGATAAAAAATCTGTCGCTAAAAGGGTCACGTCGTCCATGTACAGAACACAGGTCGCCGTCAATCCACCAGTCCCCGGAACGTATAGTCCTTTAATCATTTATCCTTTCTCAAGATCTGTGCCAGTGGCTCAATACACGCCACATAAAGGAGTGGAGATAAAGGGCATCCCTGATGGACACCACTACAGATATTTATTGTTTTGGTTAAGTGCCCATTTACAAGAATTTTGCTGACTATGTCATTGTACAGCAGTCCCACCCAGGCTATGAACCTCCCTGGAAAACCCATTTTTGTCAGTACGTGAAACAAGTACTGGTGCGAGACACGATCAAATGCTTTTTCAAAATCTAAATTGAAGACTACTAGCCGAAAATTTCTGTCCCTCGCATAACAGATGGCATCTCTAATCAGTACTAGGCTGTCCGTGATCTTCCTCCCTGGCACAGCACAAGCTTGATCCGGGTGGATTACGTCCTCGCAAACAGTCGACATACGTGTGGCTAAAATCTTACTAAAAAGCTTACAGTCAAAATTTAAAAGCGTAATCGGTCGCCAGTTCTTTAGGTCAGTCTTGTCTCCCTTTTTGTACAACAGTGAAACTGTCCCTATTCTAAAGCTGTCGGGAAGTCTGGTCAAAGTCTCAAATTCTTTAAAAACGGTCAATAATTCATGTGCTAAAATATCCCAAAAAGTCACATAAAACTCTAGGGGAGTCCATCCATTCCTGGGGACTTCCCTTTTAAAACTTTTAAGAGCCTTATGAATTTCTAAAATGTTAAAATCCTGGGATAAAAAAACACCTTTGCCATTGACATTTTTCTCTAAAAACGCTAAAACTTCCCTTAAAGTGTCATTATCTACTCTTTTTTACAATACAAATCTTCATAGTATTTTGTGACCCCACTTAAAACTTCTTTTGTTGTGTGCACTTCCCTCCCTCCAGTTTTTAAAGATGTTATTACCCCTCCCGTGTGATAATTTTTTTAAAGAAATACCTGGTGCACTTTTCGCCTTCTTCAATGTCTCTTTCTCTGCTTCTTAAAATGACACCTTTGCTTCGTTTTTCACTTAAAACTGACATTTCCTTTTTTATTTTTTTATATCATCACTAAAATCCAAACCGTTATTTAAAAGGTTAAAATATCTCTGTAGTCTTTTTGCAGCCCCATCATGTGCCTTTTCCCTCTATTTTTCTTATTTTTCCCTACCTTTCTAAAAACTGTCTTGTCCTGGCCTTTACCATCTCCCACCACTGTGCTCGTGAATCATAAAAGTCTTGGAGGGTCTGCCATTGGCTGAACTGCTCCCTATATTCTCCAACTACTTCCTCATCTTCCAACAAGGAGCAGTTCAGCCTCCACAGCCCTCCCCCTACAGTCACACCGGTGGGGAGTGCAAGGGTGCAAGACAGCATCAAGTGGTCGGAAAAAAAGAGGGGGGTCAATGTTGCATCGGATGGCGGGCAGTCCCTTGTAAAAACATAGTCGATTCGAGAGGCTCTGGCCCCATCACCACTAAACCAGGTGAAGCCCTCCTCTCCTTGATGCATTTTTTTAAAACAGTCAACTAGCTTAAAATCTTTGACTAAACCCTGCAATAAAACAGAAGTCTTGTCAGCCTTAAAATCCTCTCCAACCCTCTTTCTGTCTTTCTGCGTTAAAACACAGTTAAAATCCCCTGCCACTACTAGGGGAACCCTACCTAACATGTGGGGCTGCAGGTCTTCTAAAAGCTCATACCTTTCATTTTTATCAGTAAAACCATACACATTTAAAATGTTAAAATCCTTGTCCAAAAAAGTCATGTTTGCTAAAATTGCCCGCCCATCCCTAACCACAGTGCTACCCTTCACCACAATGTTGGGATTATTTATTAAAATGACAACACCGTCACATTTGTTTTGGTTGGATCCACTCCATAGTGAGGGACCTGGAGTCCACATCTCCTCCCACTTCCTATAATTTGTTAAAAAAGGCAGAGCACACTCTTGCAATAAAAACACATCTGACTTACAAGACTTTAAAAAGGATAACACACTCTGTGCTCGCATGGTGGACCTCACACTTCTTACATTAAGAGTAGAGATAGTGAGGGTCATGAGCAGTATGGTTAAAAAGGCATGACATTTAACTCTTTAAAAATGCATTTAAAGACTACAGGTTTCAGTTAAAATCATAAAATTTCCTGTGATACCTGCTCCTCCTTTATACCCATGATGTTGGGGTCAGGAGGGCAGATGTTTAATGCCTGCAGAGCCGCAGAGGGACTCTCTTGCGGCTCCTTTGGCGATGATGTTCTTAGCTTTAGGTGCAAAAATGAGACCTCATTTGGGGATTCTTGGGGCCACATACGGTCCAGCTCTTCCATAAAGGAACTCTCTGGCTGATGAGTTGCCCTCTGCTTTTTCTCCTCTGTTTTAGCCAGAGGAGATCCCGCAGGGCTTTTCTGCACCTGAGCATTCGGAAGTGCGTAATCCGTTTCACTCCTACTGGACTCCAAACTCGCCTCAGGCACGGTGATTAAAGAGGAAGTTGTTTCATCCTCTCCCTCCTCTACATCTACTTTTCTTTGGGAGGTGACTTCCTCCCCCTGTTCAAATAAAATGTTTGACTCTGCCCCTGTTGCCGCCCCACTTCCTCCTCTTTGCCCCATCCCTGAAGCTGGCTGGGAATTTGAATTTCCCGCCAAAACTTCAGGGACCGCCTCCTCCCTTTGTTCTCCCGTTTGCTCAATCTGTGGGACGGCCATTTTGTTACTTTTCACTATGTTCACTGATAAGAACAGATACTACACTTGATCTTAGCCAAAAGGCCGAGAAGCGATGCCGTAATCACTCTGTGAGAGGACGGCCGGAAACGGAAAAGCGAGATGAGGTCATGGTGAGAGCGTCAAAGGTCACAAACTATCAAGTAGACATGGACGGTTTGACCAGTGCGGGACCAAACAAAATGGACCATGCCACTCCACGATGCAATATTAGCGCGCAACACTTTTCAGCGTAACAAGCAAAGCATTGTTCCCACCAAAAAACGATCAAATGATACTTTATTGATGTCTTTCTCTCAGCTCGAAGGCCGCTGGAGTGCCGTTGGCCGAAACCCCGTGTGGAGGCCAAACTGATCTTTCTACTCACATTTGAACATTTGGGATGTATGTTTTCTTATGCTATATTTTTGTGTGCCCTTCGCAATGTTATATTACACATTGGCTTTTCAGTGTAAAGGGAACAATGTGTATGCATTGTCAATGTGTGCCCAACCAACGCTGACACCACACCTAGCTTTGTTTCTATGTCTCAGTGAAGGACGCTGTAAGGCGGGTGCCAGTGAGTCTGGGCTACTCCTCGAGAAAACAAAAGGCTCTCATGAGAATTAACATCTGAACTCTCTCTCGCAGATGTAACAGCAACATCCGAGATGCAACATACTGTGCAGCTAACACCTCCCTTCTAAAGTATCTTCATCTTACTCCTCCTCCTCACTTAAAGCTCACTAAAAACCTATGCAATGTGAAGTGTGTACAAAAAGTAACTATAACATGTTTGGTATCATTTAAAGTCTCTCAGTGCGTCTGGTAAACTGGTCTCATCCTCCCAGCCATAATGAAAAGCTAAAAGAAGTTATAAAATATGTGAAATTTGGTGTGCCCCTTAAAGGTGTGCCCTCCCCAGATCCTCCATACCTCCTGTATGTTAATCTACAGGAACCCCTCAACAGGGGACCAAAATCTAATTATAATGACAGACACCACCATTTGGTAAGCATGTTGAATTATCTGGGTATTTAAGGAGAGGCGACACATTGCTCAGGGCTCTCTGTAATCAGACGATCCCAAACAGTTTACTGTTTGTAGTTTATTTCAGGTGATTGCAATTCGTATTTCTTATGTTTTGATAAAATGTCTAACTTTGACTTATCAATGTCTAATTGGAATTGATGAATTGATTATGTTACCTGGTCAATAAATTGTCAACATTTGATTTTATTCTGACTGACTCTGACATTGTGTTTCCCAAACAGATTAAACGATTCGTATGTTACACGCAAGTCTGCGTCAGATTAGTGACGACTAATATTTGGCATTGATTCAAGTGTACTTGGTTTGCAAAGACAAAAGGGAATTTCCGTTTAGAGCAGCAAACGCTGCCTGACCAATCTAAATCTGGGTGTCTTACCTCTGTTTTAATTTGATGTTTCTCCAGATAAGTGTACGTGGGAAACCACGCATGGCCAATCCAAAGCTATTATAAGAGAAGTTATGTTGGTCAACTTACATCTGTAATAGTGGCTGTGACCTCTACTGAAGAAAACGTTAAGTTACATTCAAGTGTATGCAATTCCATGGGGCTATACTGAAGTATCTTTGATTGTGTATACGTGAACGTGACCGATCTCAGGTATATAGCAATTACCTCTGTTTGATGATCCAATACTGGCCGCTTGTGATCGTGAGACCCGCGGTGTTGAGAAAAACACGCGAGGACCTCAAAGCGACATAGTTTCTTAATCTAAACGGGTAAAATATAATTAAAGGAGTTAAAGGAATAATCAAACATTCGCTCACTTTTAATGATACTCAGATATCATTAAAAACCTTTTTCATTTATGGAGTCAGATGAAATAACGAGATAATACATAAGAGAAAATGTATTTCATTTAATATTGTTGTGTTGCGTACAAGAAAGATTGTAACGCGCAGAGACCTTCACCCGTATTATTGGAGACCGTCATTGGACCGATAAACGGGCTTACAACGCTGAAGTCTCTTGTTTCAGAATAGATAATCAAACGCGGCGGCCAGACAGACCTTTTTATTCTCTTATGAACGCAAATCGTGGCTTTTTTCCTTTTCTTTTTTTTTTCGGATCCATTGGGTCTAAAGTTTAACTTTGGCTCTGTACTTTTAATAATTCAGGCTAATCTCGCTTTTCTCTTACACTGAACGGTCAACACAAACAAATCATCCACAACTCCTAGTGCATGAATGCGCTTTGCAATTAAACAGGCGTGTACACAAACTTTAAACCCCAACTTTTATTGCTACCAAGTCTGTGTATTAGTTCTCTGCCTTGTGACAGTTTGTGGTCTCAGGAGTGAACGACAACAGCACTATACCATTCGCTTTCGGCCGACGAGTCGGCGTTTCGTTCACGGACACGCAATCACACACCTGAACAAGAGCTAAAGTAAAGATTCCTTATTTGCCCGCTCTCAGACGCTTATTGAATTAATGAACAAAGATCTCTGTCTTTCATAACAAATGTTGATCCCCGAAAGGGAAGCGCACCGTGCCTGGAAATACTGCAATACCAAGTCGATACGTAGAGTGGACGGAGCAAGCCCCTCTTCCATCTCCCAGGCCCAAAAATCCATTTAATATATGGTCCCCGGATAGGGGACGTATCAGATATTAAACTGATAAGAACAGATACTACACTTGATCTTAGCCAAAAGGCCGAGAAGCGATGCCGTAATCACTCTGTGAGAGGACGGCCGGAAACGGAAAAGCGAGATGAGGTCATGGTGAGAGCGTCAAAGGTCACAAACTATCAAGTAGACATGGACGGTTTGACCAGTGCGGGACCAAACAAAATGGACCATGCCACTCCACGATGCAATATCAGCGTGCAACACTTTTCAGCGTAACAAGCAAAGCATTGTTCCCACCAAAAACGATCAAATGATACTTTATTGATGTCTTTCTCTCAGCTCGAAGGCCGCTGGAGTGCCGTTGGCCGAAACCCCGTGTGGAGGCCAAACTGATCTTTCTACTCACATTTGAACATTTGGGATTTATGTTTTCTTCTGCTATGTTTTTGTGTGCCCTTCGCAATGTTATATTACACATTGGCTTTTCGTGTAAAAGGGAACAATGTGTATGCATTGTCAATGTGTGCCCAACCAACGCTGACACCACACCTAGCTTTGTTTCTATGTCTCAGTGAAGGACGCTGAAGTCTCTTGTTTCAGAGTAGCTAATCAAACGCGGGGGCCAGACAGACCTTTTTATTCTCTTATGAACGCAAATCGTGGCTTTTTTTCTTTTCTTTTCTTTTCTTTTTCGGATCCATTGGGTCCAAAGTTTAACTTTGGCTCTGTACTTTTAATAATTCAGGCTAATCTCGCTTTTCTCTTACACTGAACGGTCAACACAAACAAATCATCCACAACTCCTAGTGCATGAATGCGCTTTGCAATTAAACAGGCGTGTACACAAACTTTAAACCCCAACTTTTATTGCTACCAAGTCTGTGTATTAGTTCTCTGCCTTGTGACAGTTTGTGGTCTCAGGAGTGAACGACAACAGCACTATACCATTCGCTTTCGGCCGACGAGTCGGCGTTTCGTTCACGGACACGCAATCACACACCTGAACAAGAGCTAAAGTAAAGATTCCTTATTTGCCCGCTCTCAGACGCTTATTGAATTAATGAACAAAGATCTCTGTCTTTCATAACAAATGTTGATCCCCGAAAGGGAAGCGCACCGTGCCTGGAAATACTGCAATACCAAGTCGATACGTACACTGTAAAAAGAAAAGGTGCCTGGAGGAACCTTTTGGGGTTCTTCACTTTGCCACACCGGCGGAACCGTCTGTAGATCCTCTAGGCACCCTTTCAAAAGGGGCGGTTCTCTGAGGAACCTTAAAGGCTTCTTGAGGAACCCTTTTATTAAGAATGATCAGGAACCACCTCTGGTGATTCAAGGCACCATTTCCCAATTTGAATTCTATTTCTTGTCCCCACCCTCCCCTCCCTTTCTTTTACTAATAAATAAAATTTATTTATTTATTTACATGTATTATTATTTTATAAACACAATGAAAAACTGAAACCAAATACAAAACAAACATTGTTTATTGATAAACAACAATAACATCCATACAAATAAAAAGTTCAATAAATAATCACCTTATAGTCAATAAATAAATGTATCAACATCTAATTCATGGAAGCACATGTATAATGTTAATATTGTGATACATTAAGAGTTTAAATCTTGACAAAACTGTAAAATATAAATATGACTCAAATATCTTAAAACTTTCGAATATATTTCAGGTTCCTCAAAAACAGTAGCCTAAAATTCAAATTGACTACAATTCAATTTACAATGCAGTCAATGGTAACATTTTCACTCTGGGAATATTCACACAGGACATTTTAAGAAATTGATAAGCCTCAACACAACTGTAGGTAGCTTGATGCTCTCCTTCTGAATGCCCAACAGATACTGCAGAAAAGTCAGTGTACTTTTAGTTGGTTTCCTGTACTTAATGTTGAACAGAAAGTAGGCACTCATAGTAAGGCCTACACCCATTGTTATGTCATCAGGTTCATCAGCAAGCAGTTCTTCGCCATCAAGAAAAACCGCAATGCTGCTTTCACCAAATGGGTCTCCTGTAATCACCATTGTTGGTGTGAGGTTCTGTGGAGGCTGTTGGTTGAAAAAAAGGGATAAGATAAATTTTTATTACAAAACATTTACATTAATTAATTTTCCACAAACATTTATTCAAAGTGTCTTAAAAATTAGGAACATCAAATGCAACTGGTCACAGAGTTAAAAATATACATAATATCCAATGTCCTTTTATGGTTGTGGAGTAGTTAAATGCACAAAATCACTAGCAATAACTGGCATAATACTGGCAAAACTTTAAGCTGATTATTTCAATTGTCAATGGCCCAAAACATTTGCATGTATAAATAAAAACTGACCTTGTTTATCATGTACAGTCCAGCAGGATCATCATGTAACAGGTACGGCAAGAGAAGGATTCCTGCAATGACCATTAGTCCTACAAATATGGAGAAAATAATGGTTTAATAAACTATAAAACATTTTGTTACACTTTATTTTAAGGTGTCATTGTTACAGTGTAATTATATATTTAAGTACTGAGTAATATTAAGCATCTGCATGTACTTACTATAGGGTTAGGGTAGGACTAGGGTTTGGTTGAGGGTTAGTTACTTGTAATTATGCATAATTTACTGTTATTACTATGGTAAGTACATGTAACATATGTAACAAGGACACTGTTAAATAAAGTGTTACCAAACTTTTTTTTTTAAAGGTTACTGATGTTTCTCTGCCACGGTGCTCCAAAAAAGAAATGTGATTTTTCCAATAACCTTTGGTTAGAATTATTACAATAAGTACAATATATATGATCAGTATGAGCACAATGTATTTTAACAATACATATACAAATATGTAAAATATAGTTATAGAATACACCCTTTATCATATATAGTAGTTGCTGTGAACAAAAAAAATGTTACTGAAATAATTACTGGTTGAAAAAATTACTGGTTGAATAGATGATTATGCTGAGTGTTCACAAACAAAAAACAAAACAAAAAAACAAATAGGGTGAATTCACATTAATTAGGACACTTTTTTGCCACTGAGATAACTAGGAAAAATGGTAGTTTACTAATATAAACTACCATTGCTTAATTTTGTATTGCTAATAAAAGCAATAAAAAATATTCACCTTTGTGTGCTTCTTCAGCATGTGATTGAAGTGCCGTGGTGTACATAGCCAGAAGGTCCTTAGCCACACCTCTTCTTTGTCAGTATTTTCTCTGCAGTGGTCCCAAATCCAGTCAAAATTCTTCTGTCCACGTCAATATTATATGTTGTTTTCATTTCAAAAATCTTACATATTGTATCTTCAATATATTTAAAAGTATATATTATTCCTGTGATGTCAAAGCTGAATTTGCAGCATCATTACTGCAGTCTTCAGTGGCACATGATCCTTTAGAAATGATTCTAATATGTTGATTAGAATAAATGAAGAAAAAATATAGCCACAAACGGCAATCATTGGGGTCCAAGCATCAATGGCCCGTGTGGGCGATCAGTGATTCAATTGAAATGTATCTTATGTGGTTTTTATAGCAAAGTCCATGAATATGATATTAGGCTCAAAAGATTCAGAACAGTTTAGAATTTGCTGTTAGCTTCCTGAACATCTGAATTTCTTTTTTAATTAAACTAATGTTTGCTCAGAATGACTTGTTCTTTCAGTGCTTGGACCCCTAATTCATAAACTGATTTAAAAAATATTTTTCTGCTAGTGTTTTAATGAATAAGACCTGATTGACAAGCACCATTTCAGTTATTTTGAAGTCCAGAAATACACTTACATTTGTTGCAGCTCAGTGAAACCTGTATTTCAGAGGAATAAAGTATACTGGATGTTCTGAGGACAGAAAAAGATCAAAGGAAAGGGTTAGGGTAAATATTAAATAATAGTATACAGTTTGTACAGTATAAAAATCATTATGTCTACCCTAACGAAAATTAACCATGGTTTTACTACAAATAAAACAAAAACATGGTTATTATACCATAGTAACCACAAATGAACCATCGTTTTGCTACACTAACCATAGTTTTACCATGGTAACGTTACGCCTATTTGTAGTACAACTGTGTTTAAACAAATACTAATCAATCCGACAGAAAACAATGTTTACTACACTTTTACTATAATAAATCCTTGGCTAATTTTCGTAAGGCCATGGAATGTCCCCTTAAAACATGTAAACCCAATTTGTGTATGTTTGTGTAAACAACGAATTAACACAAATGCCAATGACAACAAATAACGTTAGTTAAATAAAAAAAGAGAGCGCTAACGTTACATTGTCTAAAAGTTAACAACAAAACTAAAATCATTGTTTGTGATTTAACAGTGCTCATTTCGACCCACAAAGTAATTTCGTTTAGGCTACATTTCGTTAGCATCGCAGCTAAAACAGTTAGTCCTATTCTGCTATAGGCCTAACTTACTGTCAATGTGTATGGTCAATATACGTTCTTTGCTATAAGCGGTTAAAAAGTTTAAAACGTACATTTTTAAACAGCCATACAATTAAGCGTGTTAGTGTGTCAATGTGTGTACACATAGTATATATTTTGCATAATAATTTTGGCGACTTTACTCACCTTTAATGGGGAAGTCATATGAAGCCGTTTTTTTTTAAATCACCGCTTCTTGCGTTGCGCGGGAGCAGAACGCACGAGAGCACTTCTTCTTCTTCTTCTTCTTCTTCTTCGTATTTTTCTTCCGATTAATAATTATAATAATACTACACTTTAAAAATATATATTCTGATATATATAGGCTATATATATTCTGATATATATTCTGTAATAGGTTTCATCATGGCAATAACAACATAAAGATAAATCACTGTATTAATTGTTGACCAGTTTAAGCAATAGCCAGTCCTGAAAGCTATTTAATTCAGAATTACAAAATACTCAATTTAATATAGCCTACAGCTGTTCGTTTGAGGGTCACATTTGTACTGTTTCTGGTCAAATGCATATTATTATTATTATTATTATTATTACTATTAAATAAATGTAAAATCTATATTTCATTTCATGGTAGCCTACTAAACAAAATTTCACTTTTAATAATGCACTGTTTATTTCAATATGAAATTTTTTAAATAATAGAAAAAAAAATTCTATTTAAATTAGTGACATATTTTGTGGACATGCTGTACCACTAGGCAAGGTCTGTAGGCTATAGTAGCCTATAAATCTGCTTGGTTGTAAAATGTCTATTGCTTTTTTGTCTTTTTATGTTTAGGCATTTGAAGTGTAATGTTTTACATGAGTACAGTCAAACCTGAACACAAAGCATTACCCATAATCTGTTCAATAAAAATGTAACAAAAATGTACAAAAATGTGTGATCTGATCTCAACCTTGTCTTCTGGCTAACTGGTAAACAATCTCAAAATCTCTCTCTCTCTCTCTCTCTCTCTCTCTGTGTCTGTCTGTGTGTGTTCATTAATAATTATGAACAACAGTAATAATGATAACAACAATAGGCAAATAAACTGTACATCTGAATGGCTGTACATCTTAATGTGGCCTCACAGAACTTGTGGGTTCCTCCAGATGCTGGCTTTTACAAAAGAGATCTTCCAGGAACCACGTATATGTTACAGGTCTTTCAAGAACCCTTTCATAGAATATGAGTACCTCTAACTTCCCCCAAAGCACCTCGACGTCTCATGGTAATGAAAAGGAGCCTCCAGAACCTCAGAACTGAATACAAAGTGCTTAAAGGATCCCACAAGTTCCTGCAAGAACCGCAAAGACAGTCAATGGTTCAACCAGTAACCCTACTATAGGAGAAAGAGCTTTGAGGCACCTTAATTACATTTTAAAGTTCCTTGAGTATCCGACAGGATATTTGAGGCACCTTTAGTTTTTACAGTGTAGAGTGGACGGAGCACTCTCCCAGGCCCAAAAATCCATTTAATATATGGTCCCCGGATAGGGGACGTATCAGATATTAAACTGATAAGAACAGATTTTTTCTTTCGAAAAAATTTTATTGTCACTCTTTTTCTTTTTTCCACAATTTTTCTTTTCAAATATGTTTTCACACAATCTTACCATTTTCCTTTAACCAATAAAACAACACATATACACACCACTTCATAATATTTGCAAAATAAAAAGGACAATTAACAAGACAAATTTAAGACACTAGTAAAATCATAAAAAATCTTAAAAGTCCATATTTTTCAATTGTGTGCTTAAAAGTCCATATTTTTCAATTGTGTGTTAAAAGTAATGTTTTAAAAATAATAAATAAAAACAACTTGGTGCCAATTTAAAATGCCATCTATTGTTCAAGACCGGGATGAGTCCCTATCAAATTGGCCATCATCCCACTCTCCAGGAAAGGCACTTGGCATGCCGCTTCTGTGCTCAGAGGAGATCCCTCTCCTCCTGCCCGCTGGCCTGCTGTTCCCGTAGCCGGTGGTGGTAAGGGTGCATCTACAGGCGGCCAAAGTACGGTGGCGGCGGGACCTCTTCCGTGTGACCCCGGCCCCCGTCCGAATAACAGCGCCGGTACCCCTGCAGCGTTGATGTTACCATTTGCTCGCTCGCGTGGAGGGGAACCGTAACGTGTTTCCCCACCAGCAGGTTTCTTGTGGTCCAGATGGCATCCTTGATTGAGTTGAAAGTGAGCCAGAGCGAGGTAAAGTTTTTTGCTGTACAGTCCTTCAAGCCCTGGCCCACACCAAGGATGGCGAGCTTGTAATCCATCTGGACCCTACCCGCTGGCAGGCATGGGAAATACAGGGGGCCGGTCTTGGCCCACAGGTCCCGCGCAGCGCTGCACTCCCAGAGCAGGTGTCGTACTGTCTCCGGGGCACTACACCCCGGACGAGGGCAGACTGGATTCTTGGCCATGCCTCTGGAGTGCATCACCGCCCTGACCGGGAGGATCTCATGGGCCACCATCCACGCCATGTCCTTGTGCCTATTCTGGAGAGTTGGGTGGGCAGCATTTTTCCAAACATCTTTTGCCTCACCTAGTGTGAGGCCTGGGACTGGGACTCTTATTTTCTGTGGATGGGGTCACCGCATAACCAATATGCAGGGCAGTGAAACGGCTGGCTAAAAACAGGTGGGGGTCTGGGAGGCCTTTTCCCCCATTTTCTGGTCTTTTCTTGATGACCTCCCTTTTCAGTCTTTCCCACCTGGACCCCCACAAGAAATAAAACACTGCCCTCTCCAGGTCTAGAAGAAAACTCCTAGGGGGACTAAAAACAGAGCATGTAAGTAAAAGTAAGGGTAAAATCACTGCTTTAAATATTAAAACCTTTCCTTCTAGAGTCAATTGTCTTAGTCCCCAAAACCCCAGTCTTTGCCTGACTTTCCCTAGCATGTCAGTCCAATTTCCCTGTCCTCCACCCTCTTTGTCAAATTTAACCCCTAAAATTTTTAGCTCGGTCTCTTTAAAAACGACTTCAAGTCCACCTGTGTCAACGTTTCCCCAAGGCCCAAAAAGCTGGGCCTCGGACTTTTATTATTATTATTATTATTATACATTTTATTTATAGGCGCCTTTCTTGACACTCAAGGTCACCTTACATCATCATCAACAATAACAAATTTAAAAAGCAATGAGACACAAGACAATTAAAAAAGTGCAGTTATGGTCAAAGGGAATAAGCTATTCTAAACAGATAAGTTTTGAGTTTGGATTTGAAAAGTGGAAGAGAGTCAATTTTACGGAGGTCTGGTGGAAGCGAATTCCAGAGCTGAGGAGCAGAGAAACTGAAAGCTCTACTCCCCATAGTAACAAGACGGACACGGGGAACAGTAAAATGAATAAAAGAAGAAGATCTTAGAGTGCTGCGTGTGTGTAGGTATATGGAGGAGATCAGAAAGATATGAAGGGGCTAGATTATGAATGGCTTTAAAAGTAAAAAGAAGTATTTTGTAGTTGATACGATAAGTAATAGGGAGCCAATGCAGCTGTTGTAAGATCGGCGTGATGTGAAAAATAGAAGGGGTGCGAGTAATGATCACGAGCTGCCGAGTTTTGAACCAGTTGAAGTTTATGAAGAGTTTTATGTGGAAGACCAAACAAAAGGGAATTACAATAATCTAAACGGGAGGTGACTAAGCTGTGAACAAGAATGGCAGTGGAGTGCGGCGTGAGAAAAGGACGTAAACGGTTGATATTACGAAGATGATAATAAGTAGACCGGGTAACGTTGTTAACATGAGATGTGAAGGAGAGGGTGCTATCAAAGATGACACCCAAACTCTTAACCTGAGGGGAGGGAAATGGAGGAGCTATCAATAAGAATAGAGAAATTATGGATTTTGTTTAATGTTGATTTTGTACCTATAAGAAGCAATTCTGTTTTATTACTATTTAATTTAAGGAAACTTGATGTGAACCAGGATTTTATGTCAAGAAGGCAGTTTGTAAGGGAAGATGGTGGAAGTGTGGAATTAGGTTTAGTTGAAAGATAGAGCTGGGTATCATCTGCGTAGCAGTGGAAATTAATATGATGTTTACGGAAAATATAACCAAGGGGAAGAAGATAAATAATAAACAATAAGGGCCCTAGAACAGAGCCCTGGGGCACACCTGTTGTGACAGGAACAGAATGAGAGGTAAATGATTTTAACTGAATAAACTGAGTGCGGCCAGAGAGATATGAATGAAACCAGTTAAGAGGTATGTTAGTAATTCCAATAGAGGAGAGTCTGTCAAA